>NC_088934.1:24372500-24412500 GCF_038396675.1 Hydra vulgaris | reverse complement strand
GCATTTTTGTATTCACATTGTGTTTCCACGTGCACATTCTATTATTGAAATTAGTGACGATTAACCACTTTAAACTGCTCATTCATTCATTACGTTAGTGCAAAAGAGAACGACGTTGTGCTTTTTATATTTTATATCAGTTGTTTGATAACAGAATATCTTTAATAAAAAATCTTTTTTAAATATTTTATGAAAATAAAAAAATAATCTTAAACTATTGGACGAGCGTTATTTTATACGCTCGTTATAAGCTGAACGAGCGTTGTTTATTGCGCCTACAACGTTTGAAAATATCGTGTACGGGCGCGTTTTACAAGCGGAGCGCAATCGCGCTCGCTTCATCACAAGCCCTGCCACATGATTATTTTTCCCTTCATGTTCCTGTGAAAAAACTATTATTCTGTTAGTATTCACTGTGCTCTCCTGACACCGCCAGGGTAAATTTTGATTTACTCCAAAAAATTTTGTTTATTTACTATTATTGGGTTAAATAAAGTATTTTAAAATAATTTTTAAAATCTAAACTAACTTTTAAACATAGAAATTTTAGATTTAATTAATTAAAATGTCTAAAATAAATTGCATCGTTTTATGATTACAGATGAAAATTATTATTATTACGGTGAAAAGCGATCATATAAAACTTATACTTCTTGTCAAAATGGCCAACGAAAAATGCCTAATTTATGCGTGTTGCTTTATTTCCTTTGGAAAGGATCACATAAACTTATTAAAGTAACTCCCGCAGTACAACTTTATATTCAAAATTTATTTTGGAGAGAGTATGATGTAGAAAAAGAGTGTTGTCCAAAAAACATTTAAAATTCTTGCAAAACAAATTTATATGCATTGAACAGAGGTGAAACATCAAAATTAAATGATTGGATTGAGAAAATATCTCAAATTAACAGACAAAAACTCAGAAGATCATCTGATATTAGTGAAATATCTGATAACAGATAACGACAAATAACCAAAATATCGTTGATAATTGTTAAAAAGATATGTCCTTCTTGCTTTTCTACAATAGGTATGATTTCCTTAAACAAATTAAAAACATTGTATAACTTATATAATTTTTTAGTTAATAAACTATTTCTTCAATTATTAATAAAAAAATATATTAAATTTAGCATAGAGTCTATGCTAGCCAATGCATAGTCTATGATAGACTATTAGTCTACTCTTGGAAACTTTATTCTAAAGTTGGAAAAGTTTAACTACCAAGTTCGCAGTGAATAATATTTAAACCATTGACGGCTAATATCATCGAAACGTTACGCTGCTTAGGGCCAATGATCGGGTTTGGTGTTACTCCTCTTCTTGCCCATGAATGACTGCGAAACATGTGTAAATTAAATGGACTTTCATCAATAAAAATAATATTTCGGTAGCGATGAATAGGCGAGGCTGAAGTATACCACCTAACATATTCAATTCAAAGATTTTTTACATCATTGTCGTTTCTTCTTTCATAAAATGGTCGAGTAATTTTATGTGTATCCAAGATTGGTCACCCATCTCCAGACAGTTTTAATCGATACATTTACATTTAAAGAATGTTTAATTTCAATCATAGTTGTCATTGTGTTATCTTTTCTAAGCTCTTCAATTCTTCTTCTAATCTCTTCATTATAAATAGCGTGACGAATGCCACCTCTAGAACCAGGACACGTTGAATTCGTTCGATTGTACGTTCTTAAAATTGATTGTATTGTGTTTCGATTAACTCCTGTTAACGATGAAGCTTCAGATTGAGTTTTTCCTTGATCAACGACTAGATTTACAACAAGATCTCGCATGTTTTGGGAAACGGAATTTCGCGGCATGAAGATTCATATTGAGTTTTTTCGCGGCAATGAAGTTTCAGATTGAACTTTTCTTTGATCAATGACCAATCTAAAAACAAATTTTCGCGTATTTTGGCAAACAGAATTTCGCTGCATGTTTTAATGAAAATCTAATATCCACATGCACTAAATATTTTAATAGGAAATCATGGTTGTTTTAATTATCATCATGCATGCTTTAATTGAATTGATGTTCAATTAATTAATTAAAGTTTCATGGTTGTTTTGCCAATACAGTATGTGTATAAAAAATATGTAAAAAAATATGGTTTTGTATCCATTTAAAACAAACATGACATCCATTTAAAACAAACATGACATCCATTTAAATTTAAAATAAGTCCCATGAAATTAAAATAAATTAATATAATATTAATAAAAAATAAATTTAAATACATATATAAATAAAATCTGTTGAGAATTGCGCATGAGAATGTTGAGATTGGGCATGCTTTAAATGTTTTAATTGAAAGTCACGATTGTTTTAATTGAAAGTCACGGTTGTTTTAATTGATTGGCACGATGTTTTAAATGAATGTCATGTTTGTTTTAAATGGATGCAAAAACCAGTATTGCATTGACATTATATTGTTAACTCTGAATTTATCTCAATTTTCTTATAAAAGATCTCATTTTTTCATTTCAAAGTATTCTTTTAACAAAACTTGTTTTAAAGGTGTAATACCCTATAAATATTGAAAAAAATCCCAGCCCTCCCTATATTACCCCCTCCCCCTCCATATGTTATTTTAGGTAAAAACTATTTTTACAAAAAAATATGTTTAAAGTTAGTTTAGATTTTAAAAATTATTTTAAAACACTTACTTAAACCGAACATTAATAATTAAGCAAAAAAAAATTAGTGTAAACCGAAATTTACCCTGGAGGTCTCAGGAGAGCACAGTGTATTTAATAACAATTAGTTTTCTATAATTTTGAGAATTATTATTAAATTTTAATTTAAGATTAGCAAACTTTATTAGGAGGATGGGATTTTTTAAATTGGGAATTTTAATAAGATTATAAAATAAGCATTTGGGAATGCCGCGTTTGACAGGACTCCACAACGCTATTTTACACCCTAACATATATATATATATATATATATATATATATATATATATATATATATATATATATATATATATATATAAAAGTAATATGAAAAAAAACAACTTTTTTACGGTACTTGAAGTTTCATGCCGTTTGTGGCACTCATCAGCCATATATTTAAATCAAGAAAAAACCGTTCAAAAATACAATTAAAAAACCGTTACAAAATTAAAAAAAACAATGGAATGAGTTCTGACGTCAAATAATAATAATAGTAATAATAGTAATAATAAATATAATGATAATATGGAAAAACATCTTTTTTAATCGCCAGTGTCATATTGGGAAAGAAGGAATCTGTTTCTATATCTACACTTAGAAACAATCTCACTCCTTTTATTCAATAAATTAGTATTTTTATAATATAGAATTTCATATTTTTCAGTGAGACATAATTTGCAAGATTTGGATGTTGGATTATATGCTTTACATCGCCTGGGAATTTTCCACTTAACTATAGGGACTAAATTAGCTTCTTTTAACTTCCATATATGTTTTGAGAGTTCAGTATCATTTTTGTATTTAGAGATGTTAAATGATTTAACGTGATTAGTGTATCTTAATTTAAAAGGAGTCTCACTTATCCCAATGTAGGATTTTTCATTAGAAGATGAATCAAGATTATCTGTTGTAACAGTTGCTTGATATACAATGTTGCTTGTTAAACATTTGTTAAACAACGGACAGAGATTTTTATTATAGCAGTTACAGTTCTGTTGATTAAGGTTTGTATTGTTGCATAAAATGTATTTGTTGTGCGAATTTATAATAGATTTTACACTTGGCATATAACTGTAGCTACTTTGACTGTGTTCCTGTTAAAGATTTTATGCAGTTTATTATTATTAGGAAAATGTTTGTCAATAAGTTTCAAAAAACATTTTCCCACGTTGGTGCTAACGTTTTTACTAAATGGAGGGTTGCGGTTTCTGTTCAAATGATGTTGCGGTTTCTGTTCCGTTTTGGAGTTGATACTGTTATAGGATTATATGTTAGACTACATTTATAACCAGACTTAAATAAAACTTCATTATATAGAGGAATAGTATTTTGAAATATTTCTTTGTTAGATGAATTTGTAGACAATCGAACGTGGTATTTGTTTTAATATACTCGGCGGGTGATTTGAATCAGCATGGATGTAATTTAATGTATTATCAGGTTTGAAATAAGGTTTAAAAGTGCAGTCACTAAGATTTAGAGTCACGTCAAGGTAGTTAACAATTTTCATGTTGCATTGTATAGAAATCCGTAAGCCATTGCATTTAAATATTTCGACAATATGCTTTTTTATTTTTTCCATTTGAGGGCCGCTTTTGTTACTAAAAACTGCCAAGCCATCGTCACGGTATAAACCAACCTCAAGCTTGTTATAAAATTTTGAAATTAGAAAAAGAAGAAATATTCCTACCAGCTCACAAACCTCTGCACCATCGAACGCTCCCATGGAAACATCAAATAAACCACTTGATTGCTTTATCCAAACTTAATCATTATTAAAAAGCAAAGACTTGCATGCAAAATTAGTGATATGTTTTCTTTATTTAATGTTAGGTGTTGCTTCGCAAAATTGATAGGGTTTTTAAGAAGTGTTTCACTGATAGAAGGGTAGAAGTCGATAATATCAAAAACTAAAAATTTATAAAGGTGTTTATCTTTTATGGCCTTAAACCAATCGATAACATTTCGAGTGTTTTTCCATTGACTTAATTGTAATATATTTCTTAGGTCTGTATTAATTTTAGAAAGAATATCTTTACTAATTCTACCAACCTCGTTTTTAGCAGGGTTCAATAAACGGACAGTCGGATTGTTTTCAAAATTATCTTTATGGTCTTTTAAAGTGATAAAACAATCGGAAGATGTGTTAATGTCAATTTTATTGAAAACTTCATGATTTTTCAAATGACGTTTACCTTCTAAGTTTACTTTATTTATTATGTTTGAGTTGGATAATTTGTAGTTTGAAGTGATGGCATTTCTTAACAAGTGGTTGTAATCGTTCTTAGATAAATTGTAAAGATTGGTCGTTTTATCAGCATACGTATAAGTTAAGTTAGATTTTCGAATACTGTTTATATCTTTTTTAAATTTATTTTGGAAACTGCTGTGCACCTTTCGAAACTTAATGTGTTTTACAAGATCAATGAGTTCATTCTCAAAAGCTATCATTTCTGTAATTTGTTTTGGATGATTAGATGTTTTTAATCCGTAGTTATAATATAAATTTGATACTATTTGATAATTTAATACTATTTGAACTCTTGTTTAAAAAGAAAAACGCTTTCCATCGCATTCTTTTAATTAATGTTTCAGTTTTATCCAATAACTGTATTTTGAAGTCTTTAATGGATGGTATAGGAATGTTCTTGACTGAATATCCAAAGTTTATTGTTTCCATTTTTGTTATTATCTTAAGCCTTGTTTGTTCTTGTTTGTCATTGTTTTGAAAACGATTGCTTTTTAATAGCTCATTTAAACTTCAATAGTTTTATATAATTTATTTATCAGTAACTAAAGGAATGTTATCAATTTATTATAGGAATCACAAGCATGTGCTTATTTATTACAAGTACATTTTAAAACGTTGAAATAAATGTCGATAATAAAATTAAAGGTTATATTTTTCTACCTTTGATGGTGAAAATTACATTTTTTATCTGAAGAGTTATAGGAAAAATCGTTTAAGTTTTATAGGATATTAAAAATAATTTATGTTATTTATAGAATTTAAGACTATCAGTTAACTTTAATTTTTTTTTCAGGTCATATTAAAACAAGATATTGTGTAAAGAGGTTTTCAAAGAATCCGTTTTAACAACAATATAAAAGCTTCCAATTCGCGAGGTAACCGTGAAAGCATTTGATACACGATTAAAGAATCATTTAAAAGATTGCTTTATTTCGACATTGTAATTTTAATTATTTTGTTTGAAATAAACCAATCAAGTTATTTATAAATTTGCCTTTTCTGTAAGTTTTAAGCTTTTAAACGTAGTCTTGGAAAATTTGCAATGGGTAAACTTCGTGGGACCTATACGGGACACCCGGCGGGCATACACATATGGGCCCCAGAGGTAAACCGCGGCCAAGATCCGGCGGATTCCCGATGATTTTCCCATATGGGTCCCAGTTGTCAACCCAAATGGGCCCCTTACGGTTTTAAAGTACAGGATTTGACTGGGACCCGTACGAGATACATCCATAGGGGACTCATATGGAAACCACGGCCAAGATCCGGCGGAATACCGTCGGTCTTCCCATACGGGACCCAGTTGACGACCCGTACGGTACCCGTATGTTAATGTTGGCTGGGTAGGTTCTGGTGATTTATCAAGACGAAAAGAAGATTTATCTTTCTTTCTACTTGTTATTATTTGAGTACCACAAGAAGACCGTTCAATGACGCGCTATAACATTTATTTCTACCGATGCTTCTTGTTTTTCTTTCATAATCTGTTCAAAATTATTTTTGAAATCATCAAGCGATTAGAGCATAGCCTTTGTATGTTGTAATGCAATATTAATTTCCATATCTTTTTGCTGAAGCAATTGGCTGAAAATGTGAAGCTTTGAAAACAAATGATACAAAATTGTTGTAAGGACAACAAATTCATAAGTGGTTATTTGTTTTATTAAAAATACAACATGAATTTTACAATCATTTTTAAGATCATCTAGCAAAATACTTTTTTATCGGGTATTTTACGGCTTTCATCTTTTAAAGCGATATTTCCATCGATCAGCGCCAAGCAGTACTCCAGTAGGGAGAAGTGGGACAGGTAAATTTTTTTTTAGGGTAATTGCAATATCTTTTTTATTTGATGTATAAACTGAACCAAACAAGTTTTACGAATAAACCTTCTTTTTAGGCACCGATTTAATCCCCTTAGGTTTCCAGTCAATTATAACTAAGTATATTAATTTTTGCTTTTAAAGAAACCGTGCCATTGGGGTAGTGCCCGTGCCAGTGGGATAAGTGTAAGTAGAAGTGGTACAAATAGATTTAAAACAACATTTTAACACAAATTATTAAATAGAAACTGATAAAATCACCTAATCGACATAAAATTTTTTAAGAGCTTTCACCAATCGAAATAATTAAATGGCGACGGGAAGAAGCGGGTCTGTCTCACTTCACCCCAATGTAAACACTTTTTAAAGGTACATTTCAAAATTAGGGCTTCTAGCGCACGCAGGGAAACAAAGTAATTTCTTCTAAATAGAGTGGAAGAAACTTAATTGCTTACATTAAATAACAGTATTTAGGCACCACTCCTAATTAAAATTTTCAGGCTGTCCCACTTTTCCCGCGTCCCACTTCTCTCCACTCTCCCCTATTGCTTGGCGCCTTCAGATTAATTTTTAAATATTTTTATGGATAGTTAAGTTTTTTAAATAGTTTTTACTGAATTTAAATATTTTACTGGATTTTAAATATTTAAGTATTTTACCGAATAGCCCATCGCTTTGTTGGTGCAGCCAAGATCTTATATAAATTATTTAAAGTAGTGAAATAATTCTGACTTTTAATAGAATTTTTAACACTATCATTTATAACTAAATTGATGTTGTGTCTACCACACGGCATATACCATGCTTTGTTGTTGCCTTCTAAAGTACGAATTTTCACGCCCTTGTATTCTCCTTTCATATCGCTTGCCTTGTCATACGACTGAACTCGGCAGTCATCAAATTTGATTCTTAATATTTCTAATACCTCAAGAAGAACGTTTGTTAAATTTTCGTCTGTTGATGACACTATATCTACAAAGCTTTAGAAGTTTTCTTGGCTTTTGGTCCGCTATTTTAACATACCGAATAATGTTGGACAACTGGACTTTCTTGAGAAAATCCGGTGTAGAATCTATCATTACGAAAAGTATTTTATTGATTTATTATTACTAGAATTATTATTTTTCAAATTAAATTGTTCTAGAAGATATAGAGTAAAACAGGGTAAAATGAAATAGCGGGTAGTATAAAATAGGCAATGTTTATTCTTTTCGTAGTATGAAATATAGCAATGTTTATACTTTTGCTCTTAATTAATTATTGGATAATCTTTTTCCAAATATTTTTAAATCACTTTGTAGAGAATACCTTTCTGGTTAAGATGATATCAAATTTTATTTTGATGAAAAAAAATTTGTTATACACTCAAACCTCTTGTTATGCGGTCCTTTTTTACGCGATACTTTATTTGTGCGTTTTGTTTTGGTCGATTTTTTTTGTGCGATCTCATGTAATTTAATTTTTGAACGCGCAATAATTTTAATCTCAACGATTAAAATGTGTAATATGTATGTACATACGTATTTCTGCATTAGCTCACAATTTATTAAACTTAAATTTTGGTAACTAAATTTTTTAGTTATATTAATAAGTTTTGGATTTATATCGTTACTAGTTTTTTTAAATAACATAGATGTTTTCGAAACTGGTATGCAATGGTAAAATCCTCGACTTCCTGGTATTGTTTTTTCCTTCTCAAATCGTTTATTTTATGTAGCTCTAACATTAACCATAGTTCCTTTATCAATTTTAAAGAACTTTATTGTGAGCATTTTTTGAGTGCAAAATTCAAACATTGCATCGATTGTTAGTATTTGATTTTTCGTCGGACGTTCTCTTGCTGTTGTTCGTTTTACTGTACCACCTATTGCATCACAAGAAGATTTGCCATGACTGGTTGCAAAAAATGTCCATTCAGCTTCCAATAAAAAATCTTCTAAACGATGGCATAGATTTAGAAAATTTTTATAATTTTTATACTGTCCTCCACGTACGTCAGAAAAGTAATACAATTTGAAAATTAAAGAAGGGTTTCTTCAATATAATTACATAAAATATATTTGAAATCAAATTACCTTTTATTATTTTTTTTTTTTTATTTTTCTAAATTTTTCTCTCAAATCTTTTTCTAAAGTAGTGAAAATGGTGATTACAAATGCTGAATAGTTCTTCACAAGCACACAACTCAGATCTCCATAAAATGTTTTGACGAGTAACAGTGTCGAGGTCATGTAGTAAAAAAATCACTTTATTTTTAGAATATGAGGTTTTATGGCATTCTGACTTCAAAACTTTACCGATATCATATGAAATCATTTTGATAATGAATTAAAAAATGTTTTACTTGCAAATTTAAAAATGCAAAAGTATTAATTACACTATTTATGTAGAATTAATTGTAACATTTAAATTAGATAAATATATCTGAATTCAGCAATTAAACTTTGATAATTGGAAAAGACAAGGAACCAAGGGAACAAAAAGGAAATAAAAAAATACATTAAAAAAACTTTCATAACTTAAGAACCTTAAGTGAAAAACCTTAAGATTTAAAAACTTAAGATTTAGATAGGAATTATCATTTTTTCCTAAAGTACTTTGGCGAAAATTGAAAAAAAAGTCAGAGAATTTCGGGTTGTATTTTAAATAACTTCCAATTAAGTTCTATACTCCAAACTTTTGAATGTTCATATTTATGTCATTTAAAGATGTTTTCCAAAAATTTGCGCTACAAAGAACCTGGGAACAAAAATAAAATTAGAAATCTAAAACGTGGGGGAAATTTATTTTTTGAAATATGAATTCTAATAACCTAAACTAGGTAGAAATTTCTTTAAGGTAACAAAATTTCATTGAAAAATAATGATTTGTTGAGAAATTATACCTAATTGAACAACCCCCTCGTTTTGAGGGGGTTGTAAACTTTACATGGTTATACGTTTTGAATGCCAAATGATTTTTTGACAAAATTTTAAAAATATGTACAATTTTTAGTCTTATTAAAGCAAGTAATTTTTCTGTTTGGAAAAATCAATTTCCCTCACGTTTGGGCGGATGATTTCTACTTTTTAGGGTACTTTTGTTCCCAGGCTCTTTGCAACGCAATTTTTTGCAAAACATTTTTAAATGACATAAGTATGAACATTCAAAGGTTTGGAGTATAGAACTTACCTGGAAGTTATTTAAAATACAACCCGAAATTCTCTGGTTTTTTTTTTAATTTTCATATAAGAGTTGAATTGAATTTTTGTGTAGCAATGCAAAGAGTTTTTTTTTTGCGATCCGTATCTAACCGCATAAAAATAATGTTTTTAATATTGTTTCGAAAACTATTTTTTATAGGTACTCCTGTCTTATATGATTTATTTTATGCGTTTTCTTTTATGCGGTCCCTATTTACCGCACAAAAAGAGTTTGAGTGTAAATTTTTTGAAAAAAAGTTATGAGTAAAAAACGGAAAAGGAGAATTGTGGGGTTGAATGAGATATGATAATAATAAGTGAAGCAATAGCTCACTTCTTAAATGCGGCTTTTTTTTATTAAATCTCAAGTGACCAATAAATCTCTAAATATAGATTTTTTGAATTTGCGCGTGCAAATTAAATACTCATTTAAATTGTTGTTCTTGATAGTAGTTTATGCTTCATTTAAATTTTGAGTTTTGTTGTTGTTATATATTAGTGAAAAATTAGGAAATATTCCTCGAACTTTTAATAAAATAAGTTTTAAATCAAAAAATAACTTATTATTAATAGATTTTTAAGATTTTGGCTTCTAGTTTCTTATAAATATTTATTTCTTATAAGTAAAACGCGTTTTTAATATTTAGGACCCCTTAAATATCGGGAGTCCAGTGCGATTGCATTTGTTGAACTTGCGATTGTATGTCTCTGTTTATAAATCTAAAATGAAACAATGAAGAAGAATGAAAAAGAGATTAAGTTTGCTTTTGAAATTCGAAAAGTAAATAACAAAATTTTCTTTTTGAAAAAATCTGTTTTAGAAACTATTGAGGTTAAAAGATGCTCATAAGCTCGCATTTTGGACCAAAAAAAAAAAAAGAACGATATAGCAATCTTATTCAAATGTCTTAAAAAGAGCTTCAAATTTTTAAAAATGTTGTAATTTTAACTTTTTCTTGTAGATCATGAGAAGATTAGGCTTCTTAGCTGTGGTAAAGGCAACTCTCAAGGTCAAGAAAAACTGATATAAAAATAGTTATGGATAAGAGGAGCTTGTAAATCTTGAATGGTAATCTTCCGAGTAGTAGTATAACATTAAAAAGAATTAAAAATTTCTAGTCTGCAAAACTGGTTAACGCCAGGAAAGGCATCGTGTTGTAAAAATTTGTTTCAATTAATCCGGTGCCTTGGCTACTGGGTTCCAGACCCCCTACAAAAAAATAGCCTGTAAAAAGGGCACAAAAATCTTTTAATTTTTTTTAGGTATTACTAAAGGAAAAAAAAAAAAAAAGCTCCTTATATTTACAAAAGAGCCCCTAAATTTGCTGCCTCCCCCTCCCCCATTTGGGATTTGAGGGAGTCTAGTCACGGCTCTGAACTAATCCATAATTTGGAAAACGGCATTATAGAAAACAAAATATTCATGAAGGAAATCTAAATTGTATGCAAAATCTCCTTTAAAGTCCTCTTATATCTTCTTTCTCTGATGAAAATTTTGTGCGGATATTTAGATATAAAACGTATAACCATAATTATAAGTGGCAAAGATTGTGATATAACTCCCATAGCTTATTTGATGTATAAGACCACACTTTGATAATAATTCAGGACCTGTAGATGAACATTATCAGATGACTTGAGATTGTGCTGAAAGAATTGATGGAAAACTGGCGAGTCATACTTATTGTTTTGTGCTCAAAAATACAAGCTAAAAAATTCAGTAACAGCTATGCTTCATTTTTCTACTTCAATTAAAACTGCAAAAGACGAGTCTATTATGGTACCACAATTTCAAATAGAATAAACTTTTGTTGACAACTTTTACAAATATAATAATTTTCTAATCTTAAATAACTATCTTAAAGCTAGTGTAGTCGTACTTGATTATCGAATTGAAATGTGTCAAATACCTAACAAACCAAATATATTCCTCAAATAACCAACAATAACTTGAAAATCGCCTTCTTTGGGGGTGTAACTACAAAGGACTATACGTTTAAAGCATGAATTAATTAAAAAATATGCACTTGGAAAACACAAAAGCAATTATTGTCCGTCTCATAGAAGAACAAGATCTTTTCATACAACTTTAAATACCAAAATTTTATTTGAACTATAAAAGTAATATTTAAGAAATATATTTTGTAATAATGAAACAATCAAAACGCATCTAGGTCACATCTGACACTTTAGCTGTGTTTTTGTTAAAATAAACATTTTGTTAAATCATTTATTTTAAAGACTTTTAAGATATTTTACGTATTTTAATGTGTTGGTAATTTAAATTCGTTAAATGTTAAAAAAAACCTACGTAATACTATGTTTAGAGAGGAAAAAAAAACATTTCCTAATAAGATACAAAATAAATTCTACGGGACTATTCAGATTCAACAAATTCAACATATCGTTTCTACTGTATATAAATGGTATATATATATATATATATATATATATATATATATATATATATATATATATATATATATATATATATATATATATATATATATATATATATATATATATATATATATATATATATATATATATATATATATAGGGGAGACCGGGGCTAGTTGGCCGCAGGGGTAAGTTGACGAACTGCGTTTATCTTTAGAGCCTTTCATCAGAAAGTGACAAAAATTACTCAAAAACTTCCTCATTGACCATTTCATCATTCACTGTAGTATTGTCAGGATTCGCGCATGTGCATGGGAGATATTGAGATTTATGCGTTTTTTGGACAAAAACGTAACTTTTAGAACATCGCTTCCTTTTTACTCTACAAAGAAAATATTTAGTCGTATGAAAAAAAAATTATTGTAAAAGTTCCAGTCACAATTGGTTTACTATATCCAGTCAGACTTTTTTTTCAAAGCTGCCGTTTTTCAGGATCTATGGACTGTTTATTAAAAAAAAAGCCTTCCGGGTAAGTTGACAAATTTTTTACGGGGTAAGTTGGCTCATAGCATTTACTATGGAAAAAAATATTTATTTTTATAAAATTATTTTTTTTTAATTTTTTTTATTTTTAACAATATTGAAAATATTTATTCTTACAAAAAAATTAAAAAAAAATTTTGTTTAGTTTTTTTTTCCACAGATAAAAGGTGGGTTACTGTTTGGCTTTTATAAGGACTAATATTTGGTACCAGCTAAAAGTAATATTAAATTTTGGGATAAAATTGTTGCAAAAATTAATTAAAAAAAAAATTCTATTAATTTTGCACTTAATAGTGCATTAATAATCATTTTTATAGTTTGCGCCAACTTACCCCGTGGTGGGGTAAGTTGGTGCAAATTTTTTTTTTTTTTGAGGGTCCGGAAAGGCCCCAAGAATTTTTTTTTTTAAATGAATGCAAATTTTATAAGATACCCTAATCCATACTCTTTAAGACTACACTTTAATATTTTCAAAAAAATGTACTGTTAGGGCTACAGAGCTCATAGAGTAAAAACCGAGCCAACTAGCCCCGGTCTCCCCTATATATATATATATATATATATATATATATATATATATATATATATATATATATATATATATATATATATATATATATATATATATATATATATATATATATATATATATATATATATCCCATCAAATCTTATAAATTTTATTCTATTTGCCGATGATTTCAATCTTTTTTATTTACACAAAGTTTATAAATACTTTTTAAACATTTTTTATGTATTTATTTTTGGTTCTTCAAGAGGTCATTACGGTCTTATCACAGAGCACCGCGGATGAGCATTTAATAGGAAGTTCACACCTTCTTCCTAACCAATGTCGCAAAACTTGCCTAGAGGTGGGATTTAAACCACGGATCTTACTTTTCTGAGGCAAGTGCGCTACCACTGCGTATTAATAAACAATTAAATAAAGTCAATGATTGGTTTGTAAGTAACGAACCTTTTTTGAATGCTGATAAAACCAAATTTATCTCATTGAAAACATCTCATTGAAATTACCAAATCTTATTATAAACTATTATTAAAAAGAAATCAGTAAACTTTTTAGGCGTGAAGTTTACAGTAGGACGGATCCATACAAAAGAATGATCAAAATAATTTTTAAGGAGAAATCATAAAAAATAAGTTTTTTTTTTATATAGTTTTCAAAGTTTTTCGTATTTTTTCAATAAAATTACTCGCTTTAATTTTTTTATTCTAATTATTATTAACTGTGGTGGTGCAGCGGTAGAGCACTTAGATCATAAGCGAGAAGTTTCGAATTCAATCCCCACCACGTCCCTGGTAGTACCGAGCTCAACTTGTTTCTTCGTGCCGCGGCCTTATTTGACAAGGTTTGTGTTTCGGACTTATAAAGTTGAGAGAGGGTTGAGAACTAAGCCTCCTCGACTGTAGTAACTTTCATGGCCTTAAGGAGATGAATTAAAATAAAATAAAAACTTTATCATCTTCATCAATATATTAAAGTTTTACTATATTCAAATTTTACGATATTAAAGTTTTCATTAAATTCATGAATTTCTCCTTAATATTTTGTCATTACTTATATTTACGTAAACATCTGAAGAGTATTATTTATGTTTAGATCTTAAACATAAAGTCAAAATATAATTGGATCTGATGAGTCCATTGGAGGTGTAAACACATCAAACACAATGACTTCCTTATTTTCTTTTAGTGATTTTGCTGCAACATTCTTGTGCTTCTTCACCCACTTCTTGCCGGAACAGGAGAATTTGAAGTAATTTCTCTTTCATGAGCTAATATTTAATGGAAATAGTCTTTAATATAATGCTAATATTTGCTGGAGTTTTGAATGTGATCTCATGTAACTCAGCAAAAAAACCAAAAACATGTTACCGTTTGATTTTCTATATTTTTTAGGGTTTACAAAAGCTAGAAAAATCTGAAAGTTGGAAAAATCTTACGGTTCTTGAGATATTCTTTTTTCGTTTTTTTCATTTATTTGCTGTTCATATAATAAGAAATGTAATTACAAAGAAACGTTTACGTAAAAAAAGTGGATTTATAAAAAACAGGCAGGGGCTCAACGAAGATACGGATCTTTTCATAGAGCCCCAATGTGGGTTTTACAAGTTAAAAATAAAATAAGATATTTAAAAATACTTTGTACATCTCCAATATAATAAAAAGGTTAAAGCTTGCATAAATATTTACATTAAATCAAGAAAGTAAATTATATCAATATAGTTTTAGCAATAGTCATTTAAATATACTGGCACACTCTGTTAAATGTCAAAATAAGAGCCAATTAAAACAAGTAAAAAACTAAGATCAATGGAATTCGATTTTCATTTAGAAAAATCAAGAAAATTATTTATCTAATTTAAAAATTTCATTTTTTATATGCAAACTGAAAGGAATTGAACAATTTTAACGTATTTAGATTTTTTGTTTTTTGAAAAGTGTTCCATGGTTTTGATCCGCGGTACGATATTCCATATTTAGAATACTTACTACTAATTTTGGCAATTTATAGGTATTCCATTGGTTTATCTAAAAGAATACTTTTTGTTTACATCATTCGTAAATTTACCATTAAAGTTTTTTGGAATCAAGCAGTTACTACGTTATAAAAATAAAAAGTGTCGGTAAATATTGATTTTATATATATTCATCATTTGTCTGCAAATGATGAATATATGCAAAAATATGAACATGCAAATGGTTTTGCATGTTCATACTTTTTTTTATCTAATATATAAGTCTGCATGCATTTTTTTGTAGAGAAAATCTTTTTTTAAGCTTTGTTGGTTGAGTACTAGCCCATTTAATAATGGAATAGTAAATGAGACAATGTACTAGATATTCAGACTTTAATTTTCTTATTTTTTTTTATTTCTTATTGTTTTTGCAACATTATTTTTTATTAAACGGCTGGCCTTCAAAATTTTATATGACTTATTAAAGCAATTTTTATTTTTATTGAAAATTAGATTTGGATAGCCTTCAAACAATATATAATAAACCACTTTCACTCGATTATATCACCTAAGCATAACATATCAAAATAACCCCATCAAAGAGGCAAAGCCGATTTTTTAAATCTAAAATTGTAACTTTGAATATCCATATATTTGGAATTACAAATCAAACGATAATAATAATTAAGGATTTTTTTAATCTAAAGTGTATACTTTTTATCTACCTTGTTCCATCGCAATTGAAGAAATCGTTTTTTCGATTTTGATATTAGGCTTTTAGTTCAGAATGAGATCAATGAGTGATTTCATTTTGATATCATATTGATATCATAAACTTCTAATATTATGATATCAGGCTTTTAGTTCAGAATGAGATCAATGAGTGATTTCATTTTGATATCATATTGATATCATAAACTTCTAATATTATGATATCAGGCTTTTAGTTCAGAATGAGATCAATGAGTGATTTTATTTTGATATCATAAACTTCTCATAATATAATACCATATTGTTTTTGTTTTTTTATAACGTGACAAGATCACGTGATGGTTAGGTCAAAATGTGGTCAAAAAGTCTTAGTCTTAAAAGTTTTTTAACTGAACCAATGACACGTTTTGGGTGTAAGTTGTATAGTTATAAATATGTTGTACGTTTGATAAAGCAATGGTTAGAACATTGGAATTAAAAGATGTGAAATCAATGAAAACACACAGATACAAAGTAATGCTTATCAAATTTAACGTTATCAAAGTCATTATAGGTATTAAAAAAGCTCAATAAGTTACGCAAAGATCGTTGATTGTTATCGAAGTGTTGTGCTTTAGAGTTTCACTTAGAAAAAATTTTGCATGACGGATGGCTCATGCAATATTAAAATAAAGGATTCGAATAAAAGGTTGCAAAATTCAAATTACTCGTTCAAATAAAGAGTTCTTCTAATGAAGTTATCGTTTAAAACAAAATAGCTATAAAACTATTATGTTTTGAACGACGGTGAAAGTGATGAAAGTGATGAAAGTGGTATATAAGTAAGAAAGTGAAAGTGAAAGAAAGAGAAAGTGGTATATGAAATACAAAAATTATAAGATATTTAAAGTTTTTTAAGATTAACTATGATTTCAATTCATGATAAATTATAATACTAATTTAAAATAAAATACTTTATTTTTAATTTATGATAATAAACAATCTTTAAGATGATAAACAATCTATTTTCTTCCGACGTAGTTTTTGCATTTAAAAAAATGGATTTATAATAATTTTTTATAGGGATTTTAATATGAACAAAAATTATTTCTTGCGAAATATTGTTGGAACAAGTACCTTCATATTTTCTAAATGATAAGTTTATAAAAATAAAGATAAAATAGTTTGTTAAAATTAACAAGGTTTAGTGCCAAAGATTTTATATTGTAGATGGAAACTTTTGAGTGTAAATTAAGCAAATAAATAATGTGAAATATAAGTATGTATATATATATATATATATATATATATATATATATATATATATATATATATATATATATATATATATATATATTACATTGACATCCAACAATATTGACTTCAAAAAAAGGAAATACTGAAACATAACACTTATTTTGTTCTTCCTTTAATAAAGCTGTTACAAATCTATTATGCGGAAACATCTAATTTACAAACAAACATTGAAAGAACCGCGAACTATTTTATATGAATACGAAAGACTAAATTTGTTCATAGAAACGTAAAAATGGAAGACGCTTTTATATAATAAATTATTTACAAAAAAATCTCTGCAACATTGATTACAAAATTAAATTTTCATATCTTTTAATATTACCAAACACTTACTTGGTCCAATATCTGAATAACTTTACAATTGTTTATTGAATACAAAATGTTTGTATAAATAGTTAAAGTAATTGAACCCAAGCATCCCTTTTTTTACCTAATTAATGGTAAGTTGTTTATTGAAGTATGGTATTATTAATTAAATTATGGCAAATAATTTATTTTTTCCTACAGATATGTATGTGTATGTGTGCGGGTGTGTGTGTGGGGGAGGGGGGTGGGTATGTGGGTGGGTGTGTGAAGGTTTTAATATATGTATATATATGTATATTAAAAAGATGGTAAATCATCATTAAGATCTATATTAATTGATTCAATGAAAACTTCCATTGGTGATATACTAGTTTTTTTAAACTATGCTTTATAAGCCATAAATTTTTCTTTTATCTAAAAACATTTAAACTTTAGTTTTATTTCAAATGTCAAAAATTTTTGGGTAATTTTATCTGCCATAATTTTTATCTAAAATGATTTTGTCTAATTTTGTTGTTGTGAACTTTTATGTCATTTCAAGTCACCACTCATAAATTAGCGAATGTTTTATTATACTTAAAAACTTATTAGATCTAAAACATTTTTAAAATTCTTTGACTTAAGTTTGGCAAAAACTGATTGAAATTTAGTGTTGTTATTTTTTACGTCACAATTTTTTGGTAAACAATGACGATAAAAATTATGAAGTTCCATTTATTAGCTTAAAGTTAAAAAATATTATTCTTCAACTCATGTATCTTTACGTCATCAAATAACATGTATATAAATGTGTTATATAAGATATTGTACAAAATAGAAATATGTTTTGAAGAATTTATTTTATGAACCAAAATATTTAGTGGATTTTTTATTTGAAAGTATTTTTTATTAATTTTTTATCTTTGCCACATTAATGGTTTACAATAAAAAAAAAATAATTTAAATGATTTTTGTAGACGTGTGAAGATAGTAAATATATTTTTAACATATTATAAGTTCTTTAGGTTGTTTTTTCTTTAATATTTATACAATTTATACGAGGTTTCATTCATTTAAACATTTTAATGTTGTATATTTTTACTTACTTATAAACAGCACATAAAGTTATATATTTATATTTATATATATATATATATATATATATATATATATATATATATATATATATATATATATATATATATACATATGTATTATATATATATGTATATATATATACATATGTATTATATATATATATATATATATTATATACATATACATATATATATATATATATATATATATATATATATATATATATATATATATATATATATATATATATATATTATTAGTAGTAGAAAATCACTTAACAAAAATTTTTTCCATTTTTGTTAAGTGATTTTCTACTACTAATATAATTGCTCTGTTCTTTTAAGAACATTGAGCAGTCTATTGTGTAGAATACTTTTTAAAGTTGTTTAAATATATATATATATATATATATATATATATATATATATATATATATATATATATATATATATATATATATATATTTATAGAGAGAGAGTGAGAGAGAGAGTGAGAGAGAGAGAGAGAGAGAGAGAGAGAGAGAGAGAGAGAGAGAGAGAGAGAGAGAGAGAGATGTAATAAACGTATGTAGGAAAAAACATCAAATAAAAAAACAGCCTTTACATATAGCATTTATAATAAATAGTCAATGAATGAAAATTTTTAAACATAAAATCAATAAAGCACTTGTAAATATTAAATTACCATAATAATCTCATTTGCAAATATTAGGAAGAATCAAACACTTTGAATACTTTTCAAGTAATATTTTTTTCTTTATTTACTAAATTTTATTTCTATATTTGCTTAATGAACCATTCGGTAAATACTTTTTAATTTAGTGTTTGAAACTTCTGCTACCATTTTCAACATGAATACGGGTCAAATTTTAAAATATGATAAAACTAAAGAGTATATTAATATATTTACTGTTGTAATGATATTTGCATTTGTTGCGTGTGGTGATTCATCTAAAAACTTTGCTGAAGATCATTTTGAAATTGGACAATCATGCGGTGCAGAAGGTATCATTTTTATAATTTGGTATCAAATTTTTTAGTAATTTAAAATTTTTAACAATATAGTTTGTAAAGCAAAATGAAAGTTATTTAAAAAAACATTTTTTTCGCATAAATGGTATAAAAGTTTTCTCACTGTTGATCAAATTTTGTTGTTGTAGTTTTTCAGGTATCCAATCCTGTAGTATATAAATACCTTAAACTTCTCTCTATTGCCTATAACAGAATAAATATATCTAATATATACATGCATACATATATATATATATATATATATATATATATATATATATATATATATATATATATATATATATAATTAGTAAAAAACACTTATCTAACTTTTATCTTCGACTCGGAGTTTCACCATCGCTGGATCATCAGGAAAGATAATATAATATAGACATCGCTGGATCATCAGGAAATTCCTGATGATCCAGCGATGGTGAAACTCCGAGTTGAAGATAAAAGTTAGATAAGTGTTTTTTACTAATTAATTATTGCTCTGTTCTTTAAGAACATTGAGCACTCTATTTGTAAAATACACTAACATAATTTACATATATATATATATATATATATATATATATATATATATATATATATATATATATATATATATATATATATATATATATATATATATATATATATATATATATATATATATATATATTAATGGATCAAGATTTTGTTTTAGCAAATAAAACTTTTATCAATATAATATATCTTAGTTGTTTGTTCAAAACGTTTGGAAATAAGTAAATGATTCAAAACTACAATAATTATTAAGTTGTTGTCATTTAATGTAAATAAAGCTTTGTTTACATTTTAAACATTATGTATTTATATATTTAAACTGTTTTATTAATTTGCATATTATTTTTGGCGTACTCTTTTTACGTTTTTTAATAAAATAGATTTCAGAAAAATTATTTCAGGATTAATTTATAGGATAATTATTTCAAGATTATATTTCACAAACTCAAATTTCAAAATTACCGTTTAATCTTTATAATATCTTTCTATTAATTTAACCTAATTAATTTTTTAAATCTTTGCATTTTGCAACTATATAAATAAACAAAAAATTTTATGAAAAGTGATTTATTTTTTAAACATTTATAAAAAAGTTAAATTTTAGGCTCCAACTTATTTAAAGTGTTTATTAGCTCAAGTGTTTTAATTTGTGTTTATCCGAGCAGTGTGATACTTTTAAATCGTTTCAAATCTCTAATCATGTGACGCAACAATACTGTACCATGTGTGGTTTGGAAGTATACTTTAAAAGGTGTATTTTCTTTCCATGCCAAGATTCTTAACTGTACAGCTATTTTATTTTTTAACGGTGATTTTATCGACCATATTATATTTCCTGCATTTTTTTCTCTCAAAATATGGCCGTTATAATTACTCCAAGGTTTTTAGTAATAGATATTCATCTATAATAACGTAGTTAAACAATCGACTTTAGACTTCTTATTTGTTTAAAATCATCAATTAGATGTTTAGATAAGGTTAAGAAATTGTTAACCTTACATAATTTAAATTTGTAGCTTGGGCCTGCAAATTTAAATTATACAAGGTTGGGCCTGCAAATATTTGTAAAGGCTTTTAATCAAATAAGATTGTCTACTCAAATGAGTTTAAACGCTTTGAGAGAATTAAACGCTTTGAGAGAATATGAAATTAAATTTTTTTTAAATTAATGGTGTAGTTAAATGAGCAATTAAAATGCAATGAAATGTTTTGAGTGGATGGTGCTCTCAATTGAAATTAAACAGTTTTCAATACTTTTTATATGTAATTGAATTTCGTATTTAGATTCTGTATTTTATATGACATGTTAAGCCTAACATTTAAAACTGTTAAGATGTAAAGTTTGGTTCAAAAAAGCAGCATTAGATATTTAAAGATACTAGAGTGCAACTTTTATTGAATAAAAATCTTATAAATGACAAACTTTTATATAATTTTGCCGTAGCAAATGACACAAAAATATGACCATTGCGCCGTTTTGTATCCATAAACGACAAGCAGACCATCGCTCAGAGTATAACCGAGCTTTATTAAAATGGTAAAAGTTTTTCTAAAATTTCACCAAAATAATCATTTTAATTCAAAAAATTGCAAATTTTTTTTACAGCTTGTTTGAACATACCTGATTTTGTTTCTCACTACTACTTATAAATAATTGCATTAGATTCAGTTATTTATATTATATGTTGCGTGTTTGTAATATTTTTTAATTTATATTTTATTCGGACTATACTTATTTTAAATTAACTTATTTTCATTTTAACATTAACTACTTTTATTAACATTTTTAGGTTTCAAAAACTGTTTATACAGTATTATACAGGTTCTTGAATATACTTTATTAGTAATTCTTATGGTTGCCTCAACTAAAAAATAGCTGGTGCAAAATTTATTATTTTTTGAAATGACTGGGAAAATTACTTAGAGGTTGTTATTTAATCAATGGGTAAAGAATCTGAATGAAACCTTCTCTAAACGCTGCTAGTCTCGATAACTATTCAGCGACTTTTATTAGGAACTATATAATGCTTCTCCTAAACAAGGAAAGTAATAAAATAATATCTATTACTGGAAGCCACCTACAATGTCTTTTGATTAATGAAAAGAAACCATGTCTTTTGATAAACTCCTAGTTTTAATTATGGATACATATTTTATAACGCATCTGTGTAACAGGTTGTAAATTATGTTGCAATATTTAAAGAATCCGCAACAAAAATTATTTTATTTTACAAGAAATTCAGAATATTCAGAATATCAATTGAAAATCTACTTAAGATATTATTAGAACAATTATAAAACTATTGGCAAAGTTTTGCTTTTGTTTTATACTGAAACATTAGATTTGAATTAAAAGAATAAAAAGAAAAATTCGCTCAAAAAAAGACTGACGCTAATTGATTTAAGTATTTCAACTATACATTAGGGTGGAGTGATTTTCATACTTTTTTGGAAATTCAACTTTAGTAACCCGGGAGTAAGTTCAACGAGGTAAAATATGAGCTCATGAAAAATTTTAGCTATCCAAAATAAAAAATGGCAAGCTTAATCGACTTTGAAAAAATGCGAAAAAACGCAATTTTTCTTAATTTTCACGTTTTTTTTCAATTTATGAAATCATTTTTAATCACAATTAATAAAAATAGCAAAACCATTTAAAAGTTTATTTTTTCAAATAAATTTATTCATAATGAAATGGTCAAATAAATTAATAATAAATTATAAAAATTTTATTTAATATAATGGTATATAAGCAATATACTCATTAAAACATTTAATTTATTTTTAGCAAGTTTTTATACCTCATTTTAACGCACATCTATTAATATAAAATGCAATCAACTTTTAAACAGCAAACTTAAAAATACTTAACTGTATATACAAAGTTTACTTATGTAAGTTATTTTTAGTTTTTTAAAGTACAATTAGTGGTAATAAAAATAGTCATGGATACCATCACCAAAATCCAAACACGTTTTTAAGTTGTTTTTTTAATTGTTCTTTACATTATAAACACTTTATATACATTATAAACACTTAAATTCATGAATATAAGATTTCAATTGCCAAAGGGACGAGCATATACAAAATATTTCTAAAATAAATATCTTGCAAATGTGAGTCGAACACTTTACCACTACCCTACTACTGCATTGGTCCTAAATCCTAAATACACTTTTATATTCCTCGCAATCAAAAAAGTAAAAGCAAGTACATTCATATAAAGATGTTTTATTAACATCAAATGCATAACAAAATTATTTATTAAAAAAACACAAAGTCGTTTTTAGTTTCAAAATGTGGTCGAATTTCCCTGGATTTTAGTTTGGTCAAAATATATTTATGACGAGCTTCCCTGCCATATACTTGGTGACTAGCCTCTGTAACTAATTTGACAGCGCGTTCTATGCTCTGCGCATGAGAAGGAAATTCAGGTAAGTTTGGAACTTCTTTAGTTGCAATTAGTGCATCGATTTGGTCATCCTTCAACCATATTGTTGATGCCGGTTCACTGCTTTTCTTAAAGTCAATTAATTCTGTCCAAGAAGTTGCTTGAAAGTTTATGTCAACATTAGCAATATTTGTAACACGGCATTCTTTATCTTTACTTGTCCTGAGTTTTTTAATGACTAGTAATGCCTGTTCCCTTATGTTAGAATCTTCATCTCTAAGCATACAATATAAAAAGTTCTCAGGCAATAGACAATATGAATTTTTTTTTAGATTTTTAAAACAAATATTCTGTATTTCCTCATCTTGCTTTCTTATCTGTTCTGTCATTTTAAAGAATATACTCGGAGAATCCATAAATTTAGAAGACCTTTTGATAAGAAACCAAATGTATGCATACACTTGTACAATAAAATTCACAAGCCTTACATGCTCTAGACTTAGTGCTTCAGTGCGAGTATACAAAGCCATGATTCGAATTGCTAAAGTCAACCATCTTGCGTTGTTTAGTGGACCAATTTTTCTTCTAAAAAATATGGGATTAACAAATCCTTTAGAAATTCCAAGACAATATTCAAATAATAGTCTTTGATCGTGACTTAAATCATTAATTACTTCAATGGGAATATTTAGTATCTCCACTGGAGTATCAATTTTGGTAAACTTCACTTGTGGGTTAAAATGGAAATCTATAGAAACTTGCTTTCCAATAGGTCCTGAAAATTTATTTGGACACTTTGAACTGCCATCAACTATTTTGAATACTTTTCGAAATGGAAGTTCATTGTGATGCAAAGTACATCCGATAAGGTGTATTTTTCTTTCTAATTTCTTTTCTAAACATGCAACAACTCCAGTTTTGAAACCTGTGTTGACATTTGTATTATCAAGAAGAAGAGCTTGTACTGAATTTAAACTATCATACTCTTTCAGAACATTATATACAACTTCACTTTGAAGTAAACCAGTTGCACCATTTGATGGAAGATTTTTATGAGAGAGATATGAACCATTTTTAAAACTATTTTCATTAGTAAAAGTTAAATGATGTTCTTTTTCAGTAACTCTTGACAAGCGAGTTTCTCCATTTTCAATGACATCCTTAAACTGAAGAACATTTTTATCATCTTTACCATCAACACCCAAACACACCAAGTTACTTAAAATATTATCATGTTGATCACCATATCTTGACATTATTTTCTTCTTCTCTCTATAAAACAACTCAAAGTATTATATTTAGCAAAATACCATATTAAATGGTTTGTAAATAAGCATTTATATAAACTAATAAATAAAGAGATATATTTGTCTAACTTATATAATGAAATAGTTTTTACCTCTCAATTTTGCTTCGATCTACAACTTGATTCAAATCTCCATGTTTAATGATTCCATAATCTAGAAGTAGAGCATTCGCTAGTGCAGCTGCAGCACGAGATGAGACATCATACCTACAAATAAGAAACTATGAAATAAATAAAAGAAACTGAAAAAGCAAAGTATATTATCTAAATGTGATCCCTTAACATTCTATATTCACCCTCTCCTCTCCTACTGGGGATGAACAATGAACTTATGATTTTTTTTCATACTTTTAATATAGTATATCTAAGAAATTCTCATCTAAACTCAATATGTATGAAAATTTTATATACCTGACAGCCTCCATTGCAAATCTATCAAGTTTAATTAAATTATATTGAGAACTTTTTAATGGATTATATTCTTCCTCAGAATCATTTACCTGTAAAAATACTTAGTATTTAAAATATAAAAAAAACAACCATATATCTCAAGCAGCACATTTTGTAGGGCCAACATTTAAAAAGTGTTGAAATCGTTGAAACAAAGCTGTTTTATCGTTGCCCCAGTGTGCTGTTTGCAATATATATATATATATATATATATATATATATATATATATATATATATATATATATATATATATATATATATATATATATATATATATATATATATATATATATATATATATATATATTTATATATATATATATATATATTTATATATATATATATATATATAAATTAGATAAAACGCATTTAATTTTTTTCTTATATTCTATTATTATAGTCAGGAACCTTCCTGATAAACTTACAGATGGTGACACAATTTATTTAAGAAAAAAATTAGATAAGTGTTTTTACTAATTTGCTATTGCTCTGTTCTTTAAGAACATTGAGTACTCATTTGTAGGTTATTATAACATAATTTATATATATATATACAAATATACATATATATGTTACCAAAACATCTGGATCGGATGCTGAAACTTCAGATATGTGACCAGAATAAATCAATGAGTTATGAGCATAAGGCATTTTAACATGATCTATAAGCTCTACTTGACCTAACCTTTCCGGAGTAAATGTACCAGATTTTAAATTAGCCTTTCCTAGCTGATAAATACCTTTTGGACCAATCTTGTTTCTCTGGTCATGAATATATGCCCTGTCTTCAGAAGGGACCTTAAATATAATTTTTAAAAATAATCAACTACTTCAGTTTAATTGAAGTGAAATCAAAGTATAATAAAAAATTCTTAGTACAATAATTGCAGATTAAAACAACAAATATTCTAATATATACAATAATATATAAAAAATTTAATCAAATACCTTTCTAGTTTTACAAAGACACAAGATGTGCTCTACTTGGCAATTGATGATGCTACACTTAACATCCCTGTCATTACATAAAACAGTCGCTAATTCACAAGTACATGATGATATATCAAAGAGTTTATCTAAAATCATATCTTGATACTCCTTACTTTTAGATTTACAACGTCCTCGGTTTATAGATTTTACTCTTTCAAAAAGATTTCTTAATTTTCTTAAGATTGAATTTCTCTGAAGAAGAGGTAGACGTGGGTTTACTTTATTCCACAAAGTACTAAGAGAATTCTCAACCTCTTCTAGTAGATTCTGTTTGGAAATATTTTGGTTATTGCTTTCAGTAAAATAAAAAAACTGAATTACTTGACAAAATGTTGGAAGATCAGCTGAAGGCATTTCTGATGGGAGGCCTCCGTATTTTAAACTATTTTCCAAACGAGTTTTCCTGGATTTGCTCTTAGGCACTTTTTCTATAAATTGTTTTGCTATTAATAAATTATAATTTAAAAATCTAAAAACAACAAAACAATGCGCAATGCGCATGCCCACTTTGAAAAAAAATCAAAAAATGGCGGTTTTCCTCGAAAATAGATTAAGTCTAAATAAATGTACATTTTTGTGAACCAGCCATTTTCCAGGCATTATTAGCAAGTACATGTTATACATTTTATTATTATTTTTTGATAATCTATTTACTCCAGGGTTACTATAGTTCTGATTCCAAAATCACTCCACCCTACTATACATCCAAACAAATGTTACTTATGTTTCTTTATTACAGTTTTATTTACAAAATTTAAAGCTTTAAAAATTTTATAAGTTTTAAGATATACTTATACCAAATAAAAAGTCATTAAAAGCCAAAGAAGAAAAAAAGATTTTTCCGCTCATCGTTTTTGACCTACTTGGTCCTGTATTACACTAATGTAACACTTTATTTGTCTTTGGATTCAAAGTGACATTTTATTAGCTTATATTTACTGTGTAAGACTGTGTAAAAAATTCATTGAGCACAAACTTTGTGACCACAGCACAAAGAAAATTTATTTTTATAAAGACAAAACAAATATGTTTTAGTTTTTTGTTCACACGGTCTGTTAAAATACAGAAACACTCAAAACGCTTCAGAAATGAGTAGATTTTCTAGGTGGTGAGAGTAATGTACATCACTTTCACAAAGTAGCCCGAAAATTTAGCCTCCCATCGTTGTTGTTCTTGACAACAAAACCATTCAAAGCCTTAACAAAAACGTTCGCCCCTCTGAGTAAGCTCCCATTTTTATTTTGAGTAAGCTAAGATTAGTGTTGAGATTATAGACTTAGTGACATTCTGCATTCCCTTTAAACGTAATTTTTTATGAGAATCTGAACCAGCTTTACATAGCTTTTAGCCTATAGGTTGACCAAAAATCCATGAAAATTGTAACAAAACTGTTTTAAGCCGTTCTCTTTATTCTTCGTTCTGTTTCAGTACCTTCCTCACATTTTATTTTGATCTGTTATCCAACAAAGATTCCAATTCTAATTCTTTAGACAGCTTTGAAAAAAGATCTCGGAGTTAAAAGGTGCCGACACGTTGTCAAAATCAATAAAGAATTGTTTTTTTAAAATGTAGTTATTTAGGTGCTCCCAGAAGTCCTTTCGGTCTTATCCCAGAGCACCGCGGAAGAGCATTTAACTAGGAAGTTTAAGCTTCATTCCTTAAAAATGTCACTTATTGGACCAGAGCCGGCTTGAATCTCTGATCTCTGGGATCTGAGCCAGAACTCTAACCACTGTGCCACGGCCTACTTTGAAGTGGTGGCATAAACACTTTTCGAGCTTCTATTAGCGATTCACACTTCACATTGTTCTTGTTCGCAGAAATTTGTTTTTGGCTAGATTAATAAATAGTTTATTCAGTAAAGACGTCTATAATTATTTTTTTAGAAGTCTATAATGCACATTTCTGTTAGATCATATCATTTTTAAGTAATCTTCTAATGGCGTCCTCAAGAAATTTTTGGAAAGACTTATTTTATTTTTACTTTTAATTGTTTTTTTTTTGTTTTTTTCGCTTCTTTTTTTTCGCATTAAAAACGATCGTCATAGCAGGATGAAAAAAACTTTTTTATGCTTAACATCCATGGTTTTTAAACAGCTCAATATTGTGTAGTTTAAACGGTTTTTTATACTTTCAAATTCAAAATTAAATCAAAATATACAAAATTGAGATATTATTCGTTATTTATTAATTAAAATGTTAAAAATTTGAATCAAATTATTTTAACTCTTGTATTAAAGCACTTCCAAGTGTTATTTTACAAAATCATACTAATCAATATTAAACAAAATAACATTGAATTGAAATTCATTTTATTATATATAACATAATAACAAGGTCACGTTCGAACACTAAAAGTTTATTAAAAAAATTAAAATCTTTCGATGAACTTAAGTTTAGTTTAGTATGCTAAAAACTATGTTTTGTTAACTTATTCTCACAGTTATTCTCACATTTGTGGTAGGGTAAGCTAGCATTTTTGGGTAGTTATTTTGTCATTTCAAACTTTTGTAATGATCAAAAATCTGCGTAACTGTTTACTAAAATCAACTTGTAGTTCATTCAATCAAAATAAAAAAGACATAGTTATAAATATTGTGTAAATTTACTTTAAAAACTGTTTGTACCATTATTTTCTATTAAAGAAAATTAAAGAAAAAGAAAACCTCTGAAATCAAAATAATGAAAAAAATCCTGACGAAAAGAAATAAAAAATGGAAAGAAAGTGATTTCGGAGAGATCAAACAAATTTTCCCAAAAACTGCTGCATAATAAAAAGTGCAGAAAGAA
This sequence comes from Hydra vulgaris, assembly GCF_038396675.1. Classification (NCBI taxonomy): domain Eukaryota; kingdom Metazoa; phylum Cnidaria; class Hydrozoa; order Anthoathecata; family Hydridae; genus Hydra; species Hydra vulgaris. The sequence goes on along the minus strand of NC_088934.1, from coordinate 24,383,281 downwards.
TAAGAAAGTCTCCACAACGGCAAAAAGACGTAACTTTTTCTGTGGAAGTAAATTACTGTATATGTTCATATTAAAGGAGAGTATATAAAAGAAAATTTAATCGCAAGCAGCTCATTTTGCTCAAAATCAAATTTCTATTTTTACATGTGTAATTCAGCATCCGTCAAATTAAATCTTTTGTATGAAATAAACAAACAAAAAATAATAATTAACGATTTTCAAAATTTTACAGTAGGTGTTTAGTACCATTATTTATTATAAAATCAGCTTTGTAAACTATAGAAAGTTTTTTCATTATTTCTAAGCGCAATTTAGATATTAGATTTGCTATGAGTTTTAGTTTGAAATACGCGCGTTGTGTAGCTTACCACATGGTTTTTAGAAAAACTATTTTTTGACCTGTAACCATTGTTAAATTTTAAAACTTTTATAAATAAAATTGGGACAAAATAATAAAAAATAATTTTATAATAAATAATAAAAAATTAAAAAAAAAACAAATTTTATAAAAAATTTTATAAAAATAAATAAAAGATAATTTTATAATTTTTTAAAAAAAGCTCTTTTGCGCGTTTTGTAGATGTCTATCTTTATTTCTACTTTTGTCAAATTTTCTTGTCATCTTTTGTTTTTTAATAATAAAAATTAATCATAATTTGCGCGTCAACAACAAAAAAAAACAGCTGAATGTTTTTTGTTAGTTACTTAAATTTTTAAAACATGTTACGCGTAGCTGACTCAAAGAACTCTACATATGTGTCTGTGTGTACAGGGATAGATCCAGTAATTTTTGGTGTTTTAGATAGTTAACTGTCAGACATAGAGCAAACTCCAAACAATTATATGTTTAAAGTTATTTCAAATAAGGACGCTATGCAAAAAATTGCGATGATTGGAGTCTGGGAGCAAAAAAGCCCCAAAAACATTTGTTCTCCCTCTCCGCCCCAAACGTGAGAGCATTAAGTTGATAAAATATTTGTTTTAATATTCTTAACTAAATTTATTTTCAATGATAAATTTTAAATTTCAAAAAATAATCTTCTAGTGTTCAAAAATTACAACCAAATAATTTTGAACCCCCTTAATTTGAGGGGGTTGCATTTATTTGTTTGACAAGTCTAAACATATAAATGTTTGGAGTTTGCTCCATCTCTGTAAGTTATCTATCGCAAACACCAAATAAAGTTGGGTCCACCTCTGGTGTGTTTGTGTGTATTGTAAATTTATAAAGTATTAAAAAAAAAAACTTTCTACAGAACGTATACAGTATGTATACAGAATATAAAAACGCATTTTAAACAACGTATAAAATACTCCTTGCTTAAAATGTATGAATTTCTTTTTGGAAAATAATTTTATTTAAAAACGTCTTTTTTTTAAGACTTATTTCTGTAAATGTTTAGAATGTGTCTTGTAATTGTCTTTGTCTTGACTGGGTACACTTTCTTTTGTGCGTTGCATATTAGTCGAATTTTTTTTATATAAAGTTAACAAAGAATGGCACAAATAAACGTTAAAGAGTAGCTTAAAACTTAGCAGTTATCAAGTAGTAATTGAATAGTATTGTTAACTTATTTCCTTTAATAAGGAGAGTATTTTATTTTAGCAGCAATTAAAAAGAAGTGTGAGCCCATTTTTTTACTTTCATGTGGAGAGTATTATATTTTCTCTAATCTAAAAATTATTAAATTGAGAAAAGCCATAAAAAAAACTCTAATAAATGCTTATTACGTAATATTAGTATTTATTATACTAGTATTAGCTTATTAGTAATTTTGCAGCTTAAACAAAAGAATTCTTCAATATAATTCTTCAATCTAAGCACATGCAGTTTTATATTGACGCATGTAAATATAAAACTTTTGTAAATATTTGTATTTAATATTAATAACTTGATTATATATTAGATATCTTGAATTTTTTAATTCTATTATTCAAACTTCCAATTTAATTGCAATTTTTTTTATTAAAAATAAAAAAAAGCTGATTTAAAACATCCCTACTGATCAAGTCGAAAAGGCTTGCAAATGTACAGTCTGCATATGCTAAACGTACAGAGATGTATGTACAACAACGTAACGGGATGTATGTACAACAACGTAAAATGTGAACCATAACGGGGATGTATGAACAATACGGTGACCCAAAATAACATGATCAAAACTGTTTATTTGATTTCTTTAACTCAACCTTTTATTTATTTTCTTTCGATGGTAAAATAATAATGAAAAGCTTCTTACAAACTAATTGATGCTGTTAAAATTTGATTAGTTAATGTTTAGGGTTGCTCAAGACATTTACATAATAAGCCAACTCCGACTTAAAACAAACCTTGCCTTAGGGTTCTTGTTTAAGTAAAGGCTAGAGATGGTGTCTCGATAAAAGTACTCATCTTGGGCGGATGTTAAATGCATCCGGCTACTTTTTTGTGGAAGGCCTTCTAGCCAAAGACTTAAGGGGTAAACATATTCTATCTGTTGACCAGCCTCGCATCCCATCTTCATCTATTAGACTGACACAGATGTATTTTTAATCCAGTTTAGGATGTTAAATGCTAGATTTTCTTGAATCAATGCATGGGTTTTGCTATTGCTTCTGTTTTTATGACTAGGCAACTCATTCTATTATTTCCTAATGAGGGTACAGCTCTAAAACTCAATTTTATGGTTCTGAGGTCGGCTGGTAGTCAGGTTTTCCAAACTCTGTGGTAGCTCCTAGAGAGGCTGATTCCATAAACAGCTGAAAAATATCAAAGTATCACCAGTGCCATGTTGCGCATGGATGGTGTCCCTGTTTGTACTTTTGGTGTGCATTGTCAAAGCCACATTTGGAGCCCTTTGTTACGGCTTAGGGTTTGTTAATAGTAATGAGGCAATTGTTTGGGCTATTAAACAGTGTACTGAGTACTATCTCTGCTTTGAGTCAAATTTTTCAACAAATTTCAAAATGACTAAAGTAATAAAAACTATACAATACAAAAAACCATTGTCATCACCAATTTCTCTGAACCTATCATTCACTAATATTCGTGGTCTTCAAAGTAACTTTTCTTCTGTTGAGTCTTATCTCTTGCAAAGTTCAACAGACCTACTTGCTCTTTGTGAGACTAATTTGAGTTCAGCTGTCTCATCTTGTGATCTTAGTGTTGATGGTTTAATCCGTAAAGACTACAATAGTCACATGCTTGGCCTGGGCATTTACATTCGTAAGAATTCACCCATTTGTCGGGAAACTAGGTTTGAATCCACAAACTATTCTTTTATGTGCTTTCGTTTAGCACCACTTCACTCTATCGCTTTTTTCTTTGTTTTATATAGCTCTCCTTCATCTCAAGACTGCACTCTTTTTGGAACTATTTCTGATCACATTGTGCTGCTGCAATTTCCAACCGAAATCGTTACTTCCATATCTACCAGCAAAACAACTCTTCATAAAATAGACATTTGTTTGTTACTGCAAGAAACCATTTTAAAAAAGTTTTGTCTAACGCCAAAGCCCGCTATTCTCAGGTCATGGAATCTCGTATTTCATCACAAAAATTAGGCTCTCGTGACTTCTGGAGAATCTCTAATAGTATCAATAATAAGGGAAAATCTGTAATTCCACCTCTCTTGCATGGTACAGACTTTGTCACCTCACCTAAAGACAAAGCTGAATTGTTCGCTAAAAACTTTTCATCAATATCATTTCTTGATTACACTAGTTGCGTTCTACCTAATATAGCCGACAAACAGGTTTATCCATTGCTTGACATTCGTATCACTCCAGCTTCTGTATCCAAAGTGATTTTTCTACAGCTTGTGGTCAAGACAACATACCTGTTATAGTCTTGCAAAAGTGTTTTCCGGAGCTCTCGTCTATACTTTCAAAACTATTCAACAAGTGCCTATTAGAGTCTTGTTTTCCAGCCTGCTGGAAAGCGGCATCTATTATCTCTATTTTCAAATAATCTGGAGAGCGTTCTGATTCATCTAACTGTTGCCCCATTAGTCTTCTTCTTATCAAAAGCAAGGTTTATGAATCTTTAATTAATAAACACTTAATCTCTCATCTTGAATCTAATAACTTACTTTCTGATCATCAATATGGTTTTCGATCTTCTTGTTCATCGGCTGATTTGTTAACAGTAATAACCGATAGGTTTTATTGTGAATTAGATAAAGGTGAAGTGGTTAAGGCCATCGCTCTTGACATTTCTAAAGCTTTTGATAAAGTTTGGCATGCTGGTCTTCTTCATTAGCTTTCTTCTTACGATGTATCTGGTAACATCTTTAAGATTATTGAATCCTTTCTTTCCAATTGTAGTATAAAAGTTTTCCTCGATGGACAGCACTCTTCTTCTTATTCTGTAACTTCAGGGGTTCCTCAAGATTCAATCCTTGGCCAAATCTTTTTAATTTACATCAACGATCTTCCAGATATTCTCACATCTAAGGTGGCATTGTTCGCTGATGACACTTCCATTTATTCTTGTCAAGATAAGAAGCTAACACGCTCTGATTGCTTGGAGGGGATATTTGAGCTTGAAAAGGATCTCACTTCTGCTACAGCCAATTGTTATCACAATTTTGATCTTCCTATATTTATGAACGGTAATGTACTTGATGAGCCATCCACTCTTCGTCTTTTAGGATTAGCTTATGCTTCCGACCTTTCTTGGAAACCGTATATCAAATCTGTTGCAAAATTAGCATCTGCTAAGGTTGCATCTATTTATCGAGCTCGACACTTTATTACTTCGGACTCTATTCTCTATCTCTATAAATCTCAAATCCGGCCTTGTATGAAATACTGTTGCCATATCTGGGGTGAATCTTCTAATGATGCCCTATCTCTTTTAGACAATGTGTCAAAACGCGTTGTAGACGTAGTTGAACCTGCTCTTGCAGCCAACCTCCAACCATTATCACATCGTCATAATGTTACTTCTCTTTCTCTTTTCTATAAATACTATAATGGACACTGCTCTTAAGCCTCATCTCTCTTCTGTTACTGTTCCTAAGTGTTCTAAAAGTTCTAATTTGTCTAGTTTTTTTTCCCATATCTTGTTTTCTTGATTTATACAGTTTGCAATCTTCTAAGTCATCTGTTAATAGTTATTTTGCTTTATAAACTTTATCTTTTCTCTTCCAACAACTTCCAACTCTAATAGTGTTTGCTTGCAGCCTGGTTGGAAGCAAAGATTTGAAAAAAAAAAAAACATCTTAGAAACTGCTTAGAAAATTCTCTAAATTCTCCAAAAGAGCAAAAGAGTCTTTGAGAACTCAACCGCTCAAAAAGTTTCACCACATGATTGTTAATAATACAAAATAAAGTAAAAACTTTTTAATATTTATATATATATATATATATACATAAATATTAAAAAATTTATTAAAAAAAGGAAATTTTTAGTCTAATATCTCCTGTCAAATGTTTCTGAGATCTATTGGAACAAGATGTGATCCTAGTAAACACATTATTTATAAGACGTTTAAATAACGTTTAGACCTGTTTTACACGTCTCTGAGACGTCTTTTACATATCGTGTGTTTACTGTGACCATTATATAAAGGTGTCAATCAAAAATGTTTAAATAAAGCGTTTACAACAATAGTGTAAAAATAAACTGTTTATTAAAGTACTTATCTTGGTACAAATACGATATTGGAATAACAATATCGAAATAACAATTTTTGAAATAACAAAACTGAAATAACGGTTCTGACAAGTTAGCACAAAAAGGTTTAATGCTGCCCAGCGGTTAGTCATTAGTCGTAGTGTTTTAATAACCCTTTTCCTAGATCTCAGATTATCTAATTGAAAGTTTAACCAGTGGAACACGGCTGTGGACCAATCGATTATGCTAACTAGCTTACCTCTCAGTATCATCTCTATTGATGTTAGTCAATTCATCTCTTTTATTTATGCCAACAAAAATAACCACCAGAGGTTTCAATAAGTAGCAAGTTTAGATAAATACAAATAATTCCAGTTATTTTTATTTATCTAAAAGCGCAGAGAAACTTTAAAGTTTTTGATTTACTTTGTTTAAATACTATGTTGAACAAACTTATTATCAGTTAAACTTTTATTAAAATTTTATTTTATCAAAATTAATTTAAATTTTTTTTACACCATAAAAATTTCTGGCAGAAATGGATTTCTAAACCAAAATAGCTTAGCTTTTGATATTTATTTATTCTCTATTTTGAGTATACTGTTGCCAATTTTAGAATCCCGCTGGTTCTTTGTACAAATAGTTGACTTCCTCATTTTAAATAATTGCCTGGATATTTACTTGAATTTTACCAAATCAACTCCTAACCATGAAATATTACTATTGTAGAAGCCCTTACGATCTTCTTGAAGCACCATAAAGAACACTGCGGAAGAACATTTAGCTAAAAACTTCACTCTTCCTTACTTACCAATGTTGCTAATCTTTCCTCAGATCTTTTGGTTCTGAGTCTGAACTCTAAACACTGCACCGCGGCTGCTCAAAAGTGGCTAGCCAATGACTAGCCAATATATAACATGTTGAAAAGATATTCACTTATAGCAGATACTACAAGTGGTCTACTAAGTAACCGATGAGTAAAACTCCGATCAACCACCTAAAATGTCTGTATTGATCCACTGCTAATCTACTTGAAAATGTTTACTTGGTAGTGCATCTTGGGAATCTATACAACAAGTAGTGTTCCCGGATAAATTCAACATCGCAAAAAAAAGTTGAAAAATTCCAATTTATAAACAAGCAATAAAACAATTTTTGGAAAATTTTTCCACCCACCCCAAGCTTATAAAACACACACACACCACCCATCGTTAATTAATTTTTATTTGTTATTAACAAAAAAACTAAAATCTCAAAAAATTTAGAGTAAAGCGGCCTTGAAAATTAGAAAAAATGTTTGTCTGTCAAAGTGTAATAATCAAGTTGTATACGTATAATAGCCAATTTCATTCGTCAGTATAGTAGTCCAATTCTGTATAATAGTCAATTTACAAAAGAATATTTCTGAAAATAAGTATCAAGGGAGGGGGCGCTACTACCCCATGCCCCCCCCCCTGCGTCCATAAGCCATTAAAAATTATCTCATCTTCAGGAAAACGGTGTGTTTCATCAGTGACAAGTGGGGAAAAAGGAGTCACAACAACAATTTTATGTGCGCGTGATTCTGTTGGTCATTATGTACCACCCATGATGATATTTAAGCTCAAAAAAAAAAGAAAATATTACTCACAGATGATGCTCCAGTTAGAACTATTCAAGGATGCTCATAAAATGGCTGGGTTAATAATGATTTATTTCTTGAATATATGCAACATTTTGTTAAACATGTACAATGCACCTTGATCAACAAAGTTTTACTAATAATTGACAGTCGTCGTTCTTATACCAAAAGCTTAAAACTTATAGACTAAGCTCGTGGCAATCGATTGTTTTTGCTATCGCTACCACCACACACAACTCATAAACTTCGACCATTGGACCTTGGATTTTTTGAGCCTTTGAAAACCTTCTTTAATTATGCATGTATGAGATGGATTCGAAACCATTCAGGAAGACGAATATAAACAGAAAATCTTGGAGAAATTTTTAATGAAGCATATTTAAGAGCTGCTAATATGAAAAATGCAACTTCAAGTTTTAGAGCAACTGGAATTGTCCCATTTAATAGACATTTGTTAGAAAATGAATATCCAAAGGCATCTTTGAATGATAATAATAATAAAATCAGGTTATCCATACCTCATAAAATTCACTTTGAAAGCGATAACAAAAAAGAAAGTAAAGTTTTACAGCAGCCAGAGTTGACTACATTAGAATTAATGAGTCATGATAAATTAAAGCCAATTGAAAGCTTTTCAGAGATCGCTGTTACTTCATCAAGTTATTTTGAAGACATACTTCAAATTCCAAAACTTTATCCTCCAAAATTAGCTGAAAAAACAATAAATTAAACAAAAAATATATAAAAAAGAACAAAAGAAAAGAAAATTTTAAAATATGTTTGATTGAAAAAGATGTAAACAATGAAGAGAAATGATTTTGTCCAGTTTGTCAAGGGAAATGGTGCAATGGTATCCAAATTGACTGGATAGCTTGTTGTGTATGTACTGTTTGGGTACACGAAGATTGCATATTAAACGATGTTTGCTTTTTATGTGAACAGATTTTATTCAAATTTTTTTAGTAAGGTGAAACTTTGCATATGCACTTTTTTTATTGATATTATTTTTTAATTTCCTATCATGTTTTTTGATTTAAAAGGAAAAATTATAAAATAATACCTTTGTGTTTTTATTTGCATTCTTATATTTATTCAGATCGAATTTATCAAAATTCTGCTTTAATTTTATTGAAAATTATAATTTTTACTTTTGTCTCACTTTGCCCCAGGTTTTGGGGAAAGTGAGACAGGGTAGTTGTTGTCATTTTGAATTTAATTATGTACCAATGCAACAACCTATCACCACAAATATTTAAGAGATCATTTGACACATAATATGTGCTAGTGGCCTGCAAAATTTCTTGCTGTGAAACGTGATTCTTTTCAAGTTTTGAGCATTCTTCCTGAAAGTGTTTTGCTTTGCCCCAGGATACCCTAAGTATTTAAATTTAAAAACGAAGTCGCGAACATTAGACATTTTTTTTTTTTAATTTTTTTGTTCTTTATTCTTAGCAAATTCGTAATAACAATACATTCGTTTATAGAGTGTAGTAAAATTAAAAAAAAAATCACTAAGTTACGTTATACAAAAAATATATAAAATAAAACTGTAAAGTATTAGAAATTACTTTAAAGAACGCAGGAAACTTGCAGAAAACCGATGGTCTTGTGATCAAAAAACCGCTACGCGTTACTAATATTTTTGGATTTTTGGATTCAATTTGTAATAAGTTTATATTTAAAAGATAATGTTATCAGTTTCGACAGAAAAAAAATGAAAATGTAGCAAAACAATGAATGCAGACAAAAAGAAGTTTGTTTTTTTTTAGTTCTATTTCAATACACATAAATTTAAGTAGGTACACGATTTGCTAAATAGGTTATATAAAGTCGTTCACGTGTTGATAAATAAGCCTTATTCGTTTATGTGTTGATAAAAAAGCAAAAGAGATTATTCTTTGAATTTAAAGTTTAAAGTTAAAAAAAGTAAAAGAATAGCTGCACTTTCAATAAATGTACTCAAAGGCGATTCTACGAATAAAATAAGGAGGAGGGCGGGAGGTGAATCCTTAAAAAGTACCTGACAGGTTTCTTATATAAAAAAAAGATCCCAAAAGCTAAAATTCACCCGAATTGTATTAAAAACCTATAACTTAAAAACCATCTTCTTGGGGAAAGGGAGGGGGGCTGATTCCCCCAAGATGGTGATTTTCAAATGTGTGAGACCTCCCACACCTCCCCCACCTCTAAAATCGCCTCTAAATGTTCCTCAAAAAAACATATTTTTCAATTTCACACAAAGTTAAACAAGTTTACTTATATTAATCTTAATTATCTAATCGCAGGGACGTAGCACTCATGATAGGATTGGTCCGGCAAATTTAATTATATTTATAACACATTAAAAAAACTGTTTACAACGATGAACTGTAATAGCAAACGCACAAATCAAAACAGAGAAAACAATGTTGATCGATGTTGTGAACCCTTAACAAAGTCATTAAGTGTTTCCTTCGGGTCACGTGTATCTGTCCTTTCTTTGTGAACATTAGGTATTAATAAATGCTTCACCCGTTTTTTTTTTGAGACATTTTTGTCCTGAGATATGTTTAAACCCTCCTAAGAGCACTGAATGATCTTTCTAATGTTGCATTTGTTTTTGGCATTACTAAAACAAGTTAAAGTACTTTGTTCACTTCGGACATAAGATTTTATTGATCCTGAGAGAGAGAGGTGAAGTAATCCTTGACATCAAAGACATTTATACCATTATTCAATGACTCATTTTTCTCCTTAAGGACCTGCTGAAAATGTAGTCCAAACGTGACAAGTTGTGCCACAAGTAGACCTTTTTTTAAATCATCACCATATAAGGAGCAAACACCATTTACATGATCTTCCAACCTCTCTTGCTTAATTGCTTTTATCAAGATAGCTTCCAATTGCTAATATTTTTTCTATCCTGGTTGATCAAAGCATTCTTGTATGGCAGCAATGATAACATCTATTACTTCATAATAACTTTGCCTGTATAAGGATTTAGGGTATGCATGATAATCACCGTCAGAGTTACGAATATCAAACCTCTTAGATATTTTCCTGATTCTAGGAACCTGAGGTTCATCAACGTTTAATTTGGATGCCATAAGATTAACCTTACCCCACAGAAGATCAAAAGATGTATCATTTTCGAAGAGATTTTAATGTAGTAATAGTCATAAGAGCAATTTGATGTCCTTCCATAGCAGAGATGGACTTGTATTGCAAAGTGCAATTAAGATTATCTGAGTGCCTAAACATGGTCTCACCTAAAATAACTCCATACAAGTAATTGGAACTTTTCATTTGAGCTGATACTCCATGAATTCTTGCCTTAATTTCAGTATCCTTGCTTACATTAACTGCCTTGTCCGATCTGTAAACTTCATTGTTGCTAATTATACTAGCAAGTGAGTCTGCTCTTACTGTCCATCTGGTAGGACATAGTGTTCTAATTCCAACAGTTGAAGCATCAAACAAGTTTGCTTTAATGTTTTTAAACATTGCCTCTCTCATTGGGGAACACTTTTTAAGTTTTATGATTTCATATGTGGTTTCAAATGCATTTCTCATAATCTTGGA